>NC_057799.1:614183505-614191215 GCF_018294505.1 Triticum aestivum
ATGAACCATAGAGAAGTTGGAATACAGTAGGTTTAACACCAATATAAATAAAGAATGAGTTCATTACAGTAACTTATGTGGTGGGTTTTCCTTCTTGCACTAACGGAGCTTATGAGATTTCCTGTTGAGTTTTGTGTTGTGAAGTTTTCAAATTTTGGGTAAAGATTTGATGGACTATGGAATAAGGAGTGGCAAGAGCCTAAGCTTGGGGATGCCCAAGGCACCCCAAGATATTCAAGGACAACCAAAAGCCTAAGCTTGGGGATGCCCCGGAAGGCATCCCCTCTTTCGTCTTCGTCTATCGATAACTTTACTTGGAGCTATATTTTTATTCGCCACATGATATGTGTTTGGCTTGGAGCGTCTTGTATGATATGAGTCTTTGCTTTTTAGTTTACCACAATCATCCTTCCTGTACACACCTTTTGGGAGAGACACACTTGATCCGGAATTTATTAGAATACTCTATGTGCTTCACTTATATATTTTGAGCTAGATAGTTTTGCTCTAGTGCTTCACTTATATCTCTTAGAGCACGGCGGTGGCTTAATTTTGTAGAAATTGTTGATCTCTCATTCTTCACTTATATCATTTTGAGAGTCTTTTAGAACAGCATGGTATTTGCTATGGTTATAAATTTGGTCCTAGAATGATGGGCATCCAAGTTGGGTATAATAAAAAGGGTCTTTTACATCTGTGTCCCTAACTCGAACCCACTACTCACATTTGCCCCTAATTTGAAAGCCTGCTCAAAAATTCCCCTCCGCCATTAGGTGCCCTTACAGAAATACCCTTCCACCCCGTTTCCGTCTGGTCAAAGGGGTTTGACCGTTTACGGGGCGTTTACTGGACATTTTGCCCCTCTATTCACTTGTCACTTACACATGGGCCCTACCCTAGGGAAAAAAACTCTGTCTTATCCCCTCTCTCTCACTTACTAAAAAAACTCTATCACTCCTTGACATGTGGGCCAGGGACCCACTTGCATGGTCAACACTAGTCCACACGCTCCAAAGGGAGGCTAGGATCGGCTCGCGTGGATCAGCCGGTGGCCGTCGCCGGCGAGAGGCGGCGCGCCTGCAGGTGAAGACCAAGGGGACGGGCTCCGGGTGGTCTGTCGAAGGATTTGCAGGTGGTGGTCAAGGTGGATGTCGGCGGACAGCGACGGCATGCACGGGGAGCGCCTGAGACATTCTGCGGAGGACGCCGTCGCCGCCGTCGCTGTCGGAGGCTAGATCGAGACCGAAGAGCATGCCCTTGAGCCCTTCTGGACGCCTCGCCTCCGCCCAGCATGGTGAATCGGGCCTATGGCCGCATGTAGACGATGGCAGAGACTCCGATCTCCGCCACAAATGCGCATTTGGCCTCCTAAATCTGGCTGCCCCGAGCCACCATTGACCTTCCCGACCTCCGTTTCGTTGTCCGTGAAATCACGCGGCCCTACTCCTCTCTTCCCCCGCTCGATTATGTTCCCGGAGCGCCCTGCCCGAAGCCGGCCGCCATGACCGACCACGACTGGCTCGGTCGTGTGCACGCGCCCACCTACCTACCTGTGCGGCGGTTCCACCCCTCCGTCAGACGACCCCGAGCCTCCCACCATGGCCCTCACACGCAGGCGCGCTATCCTTCGCCAACGGCGACCACCGGCCGAGCCGCCAAGCCTCGCCGTGACCACGTGCGAACAAGAGTTGACCCTGACAGTGGGTCCAATGGCCCACATGTCAGGGAGAGAGAGGGGGGTTATGAGAGAGGTAGACAATTTTTTTAATATTGGTGGGCTCCACGTGTAAGTCAGAGATGGGATGAGAGAGGGATTTATTTCTTTTCTTTTCCTAGGTAGGTGCCACGTGTAACTGGGATGTGCACAGAGGGGCAAGAATGTCGAGAAAATGTGAGGAAAACGGTCAAAGGCCTTTGACCTAACGGAAACGGCACAGAGGGGCATTTCTGTAAGGGCACATCACGGCGGAGGGGCAAATTTGAGCAGACTTTGAAATTAGGGGCAAATCTAAGTAGGTGGTTCGATTTAGGGACAAAAATGCAAATGGCCCTAATAAAAACTATCATAGAAAGTGAATTGGATGCCATGATCAATTTGATGCTTGATAATTGTTTTGAGATATGAGGATGGTGATATTAGAGTCATGCTAGTAGAGTAATTATGAATTTTAGGAATACTTGTGTTGAAGTTTGTGATTCCCGTAGCATGCACATATGGTGAACCGCTTTGTGATGAAGTTGGAGCATGATTTATTTATTGATTGTCTTCCTTATGAGTGGCGGTCGGGGACGAGCGATGGTCTTTTCCTACCAATCTATCCCCCTAGGAGCATGCGCGTAGTACTTTGTTTTCAATGACTTGTAGATTTTTGCAATAAGTATATGAGTTCTTTATGACTAATGTTGAGTCCATGGATTATACGCACTCTCACCCTTCCACCATTACTAGCCTCTCTTGTGTCGCGCAACTTTCTCCGGTACCATACACCCACCATATACCTTCCTCAAAACAGCCACCATACCTACCTATTATGGCATTTCCATAGCCATTCCGAGATATATTGCCATGCAACTTTCCACCGTTCCGTTTATTAAGACACACTCCATCATTGTCATATTGCTTTTGCATGATCATGTAGTTGACATCGTATTTGTGGCAAGGCCACCTTCATAATTCTTTCATACATGTCACTCTTGATTCATTGCATATCCCGGTACACCACCGGAGGCATTCACATTGAGTCATATTTTGTTCTAAGTATCGAGTTGTAAGTAAATAAAAGTGTGATGATCTTCATTATTAGAGCATTGTCCCAAGTGAGGAAAGGATGATGGAGACTATGATTCCCCCACAAGTCGGGATGAGACTTCGGACTTTATAAAAAAATAAAGGAGGCCAAAGAAGCCCAAAAAAGAAAGAGGCCAAAGCCCAAATAAAAAAATGAGAGAAAAAGAGAGAAGGGACAATGTTACTATACTTTTACCACACTTGTGCTTCAAAGTAGCACCATGATCTTCATGATAGAGAGTCTCCTATGTTGTCACTTTCATATACTATTGGGAATTTTTTCATTATAGAACTTGGCTTGTATATTCCAATGATGGGCTTCCTCAAAATGCCCTAGGTCTTCGTGAGCAAGCAAGTTGGATGCACACCCACTTAGTTTCTTTTGTTGAGCTTTCATAGACTTATAGCTCTAGTGCATCCGTTGCATGTCAATCCCTACTCACTCACATTGATATCTATTAATGGGCATCTCCATAGCCCGTTGATACGCCTAGTTGATGTGAGACTATCTCCTTTTTGTCTTCTCCACAACCACCTTCTATTCCACATATAGTGCTATGTCCATGGCTCACGCTCATGTATTGCGTGAAAGTTGAAAAAGTTTGAGAATACTAAAGTATGAAACAATTGCTTGGCTTTTCATCGGGGTTGTGCATGATTAAATACTTTGTGTGATGAAGATAGAGCATAGCCAGACTATATGATTTTGTAGGGATAGCTTTCTTTAGCCATGTTATTTTGAGAAGACATGATTTCCTTATTAGTATGCTTGAAGTATTATTGTTTTCATGTCAATATGAACTTTTATTTAGAATCATTTGGATCTGAACATTCATGCCACAATAAAGAAAATTACATTGAGAAATATGCTAGGTAGCATTCCACATCAAAACTTCTATTTTTATCACTTACCTACTCGAGGATGAGCAGGAATTAAGCTTGGGGATGCTTGATACGTCTCCAACGTATCTATAATTTTTGATTGTTCCATGCTATTATATTACCCATTTGGATGTTTATGGGCTTTACTTTACACTTCTATATCATTTTTGGGACTAACCTACTAACCGGAGGCCCAGCCCGAATTGCTGTTTTTTTTTGCCTATTTCAGTGTTTCGAAGAAAAGGAATATCAAACGGAGTCCAATCGGAATGAAACCTTCGGGAGCGATCTTTTTGGAACAAACGCAATCCAGGAGACTTGGAGTGGACGTCAAGAAGCAGCCGAGGCGGCCACGAGGCAGGAGGGCGCGCCCTAGGGGGGTAGGCATGCCCCCACCCTTGTGGGCCCCTCGTGGCTCCCCTGACCTACCTCCTTCGCCTATATATACTCCCGTACCCTGAAAACATCCAGGAGCACCACGAAAAACTATTTCCACCGCCACAACCTTCTGTGTCCACGAGATCCCATCTTGGAGCCTTCGCCGGCGCTCCGCCGGAGGGGGAATCGACCACGGAGGGCCTCTACATCATCTCCAAGGCCTCTCCGATGAGTTGTGAGTAGTTTACCACAGACCTTCGGGTCCATAGTTATTAGCTAGATGGCTTCTTCTCTCTCTCTTTGAATCTCAATACCAAGTTCTCCTCGATCTCCTTGGAGATCTATTCGATGTAACTCTTTTTGTGGTGTGTTTGTCGAGATCCGATGAATTGTGGGTTTATGATCAAGTTTATCTATGAGAAATAATTGAATCTTCTCTGAATTCTTTCATGTGTGATTGGTTATCTTTGCAAGTCTCTTCGAATTATCAGTTTGGTTTAGCCTACTAGATTGATCTTTCTTGCAATGGGAGAAGTGCTTACCTTTGGGTTCAATCTTGCGGTGTCCTTTCCCAGTGACAGCAGCGGCAGCAAGGCACGTATTGTATTGTTGCCATCGAGGATAAAAAGATGGGGTTTATATCATATTGCAAGAGTTTATTCCTCTACATCATGTCATCTTTCTTAATGCGTTGCTCTGTTCTTATGAACTTAATACTCTAGATGCAGGCAGGAGTCGGTCGATGTGTGGAGTAATCGTAGTAGATGCAGAATCGTTTCGATCTACTTGTTGCGGACGTGATGCCTATATACATGATCATCCCTAGATATTCTCATAACTATGCACTTTTCTATCAATTGCTCGAGAGTAATTTGTTCACCCACCGTAATACTTATGCTATCTTGAGAGAAGTCACTAGTGAAACCTATGGCCCCCGGGTCTATCTTTTATCATATAAGTTTTCCATCTATCTTTTATTTGCAATCTTTACTTTCCAATCTATATCATAAAAATACCAAAAATATTTATCTTATCTTATTATCTCTATCAGATCTCACTTTTGCAAGTTACCGTGAAGGGATTGACAACCCCTTTATCGCGTTGGTTGCGAGGTTCTTGTTTGTTTATGTAGGTACGAGGGACTTTTGAGGAGCCTCCTACTGGATTGATACCTCGGTTCATAAAAACTGAGGGAAATACTTATGCTACTTTGCTGCATCACCCTTGAGCACTGCGTATGATTGATACCTTGGTTCTCAAAAACCAACGCAGTACCTCTTGAGCACTGCGTTGGTTTTCCCTTGAAGAGGAAAGGGTGATGCCGCAAAGTAGCGTAAGTATTTCCCTCAGTTTTTGAGAACCAAGGTATCAATCCAGTAGGAGGCTCCTCAAAAGTCCCACACACCTACACAAACAAACAAGAACCTCGCAACCAACGCGATAAAGGGGTTGTCAATCCCTTCACGGTAACTTGCAAAAGTGAGATCTGATAGAGATAATAAGATAAGATAAATATTTTTGGTATTTTTATGATATAGATTAGAAAGTAAAAGATACAAATAAAAGTAGATGGAAAACTTATATGATAAAAGATAGACCCGGGGGCGATAGGTTTCACTAGTGGCTTCTCTCAAGATAGCATAAGTATTACGGTGGGTGAACAAATTACTGTCGAGCAATTGATAGGAAAGTGCATAGTTATGAGAATATCTAGGGATGATCATGTATATAGGCATCACGTCCGCAACAAGTAGATCGAAACGATTCTGCATCTACTACTATTACTCCACACATTGACCGACTCCTGCCAGCATCTAGAGTATTAAGTTCATAAGAACAGAGCAACGCATTAAGAAAGATGACATGATGTAGAGGGATAAACTCATGCAATATGATATAAACCCCATCTTTTTATCCTCGATGGCAACAATACAATACGTGCCTTGCTGCCCCTGCTATCACTGGGAAAAGGACACCGCAAGATTGAACCCAAAGCTAAGCACTTCTCCCATTGCAAGAAAGATCAATCTAGTAGGCCAAACCAAACTGATAATTCAAAGAGACTTGCAAAGATAACCAATCATACATAAAATAATTCAGAGGAGATTCAAATACTTCCCATACATAAACTTGATCATAAACCCACAATTCATCAGATCTCGACAAACACACCACAAAAAGAGTTACATCGAATAGATCTCCAAGAAGATCGAGGAGAACTTTGTATTGAGATTCAAAGAGAGAGAAGAAGCCATCTAGCTAATAACTATGGACCCGAAGGTCTGTGGTAAACTACTCACAACTCATCCGAGAGGCCTTGGAGATGATGTAGAGGCCCTCCGTGGTCGATTCCCCCTCCGGCGGAGCGCCGGCGAAGGCTCCAAGATGGGATCTCACGGATACAGAAGGTTGCGGCGGTGGAATTAGGTTTTCATGGTGCTCCTGGATGTTTTCAGGGTACGGGAGTATATATAGGCGAAGGAAGTACGTCAGTGGAGCAACGAGGGGCCCACGAGGGTGGGGGGCGCGCCCACCCCCAGGGGCGCACCGGGCACCGCCGTGGCCGCCTCGTCTGCAGCTTGACGTCCACTCCAAGTTTCCTGGACTGCGTTTGTTCCGAAAAGATCGCTCCCGAAGGTTTCATTCCATTTGGACTCTGTTTGATATCCCTTTTATTTGAAACACCGAAATAGGGAAATAGGCAAAAAAACAGCAATTTGGGCTGGGCCTCCGGTTAGTAGATTAGTCCCAAAAATGATATAAAAGTGTAAAGTAAAGCCCATAAACATCCAAAACGGGTAATATAATAGCATGGAACAATAAAAAATTATAGATACGTTGGAGACGTATCATTCACCGAGTCACTTGTCAAAGATGCTGCTGCTATGAATGTGCTACGACTTGAAGCTCGTGTTGATAGCGTCTTGGGGTATGTCGCTCGGTTCAAGGTTACACTGACAAGAATAGACAAAGAACTGTAGCCAGAAGATGTGCTCTAGAACAATCTCGAGTCACTGATGGTTCGACTCAATGAGATCCCTGGCCGAGTGCAGGCATGGAACGGCTGCTTGCTGCGGAGACGATGTGGCGCTCTCGCTTGTCCGCATCCATTCCAAGGAAGCCAGGGAAGACAAGCTGAAGGCTCCTAAAGTGGCAAACACGAAGAAGCTCCAGTTTGAAAGTTTTATGGAGACTTACATTGATGCAACCAGTCGGATCGCAGATGGCATTGACCTGGTCACCTTTGTCGAGCCCGCAAGTCCTCCTGCCGCGTGAAAAACTTTATGATTCAAACTTATTTGCCTCGGAATGCCGAGTGATCTTGTAACCGTTAAACTCGTTCGGGCCTGTCGCCTTAGTACTTTTTCTTGCGTTTCTGAACTTGATGGATTTATTCGAATATTTCTTTCCAGTTTACTGCCTGTTCCAAGTGAATGGATTGTTTGAACTTAGGCGAGGGCTGGCTCGCGGCTAAGCCCCCGAGTGGGAGGGATGCTCTCACTTGGAGTAGATTTTTAACTTAGGCGAGGGCTAGCTCACGGCAAAGCCTCCGAGTGGGAGGGATGCTCTCACTTGGAGTAGATTTTTAAGTTAGGCGAGGGCTGGCTCATGGCTAAGCCCCCGAGTGGGAGGGATGCTCTCACTCGGAGTAGATTTTTAAC